>NC_140690.1:7915000-7920000 GCF_054131305.1 Coturnix japonica | reverse complement strand
GTGTCGCTGCACGTCTGCCAGCCCGTCCGTCAGCGACCTCTAGCGTCCGCGGCGGAGCAGGGTAGACCGTGCCGACGTGAGCCGGCCGCCGCTCAGCGACCCCTGGCCGCCGCCGCATGAGCTTCGGTCCGCTCGGAGCCGGGTAGACCGTGCCGACCAACTCGAGCCGGACGTGCAGCGACCGCTGGCCAGCGCGGAGGCTCGTGTGCGCCGGCACGGTCCAGCCTCTCCCGGCGGGCTCCGTTCGGTTCGGACGTTCCTCGGTGGTGTCCGGGGGGTCTCAGCCGCGGCGGCTCGAGTGCGCCGGCACTGCACAGCCCCTCCCTGCGGGCTCCGCTCGGCACGGACTTTCCTCGTCGGCGTCCGGCGATCTGAGCCGCGGCGGCTCGAGTGCGCCGGCACGGTCCAACCGCTCTCGGCGGGCTCGGCTCGGCTCGGACGTTCCGCGGCGGCGTCCAAGGGGTCTCAGCCGCGGAGGCTCGGGTGCGCCGGCACGGTCCAACCGCTCTCGGCGGGCTCGGCTCGGCTCGGACGTTCCGCGGCGGCGTCCGGGGGGTCTCAGCCGCGGAGGCTCGGGTGCGCCGGCACGGTCCAACCGCTCTCGGCGGGCTCGGCTCGGCTCGGACGTTCCGCGGCGGCGTCCGGGGGGTCTCAGCCGCGGAGGCTCGGGTGCGCCGGCACGGTCCAACCGCTCTCGGCGGGCTCGGCTCGGCTCGGACGTTCCGCGGCGGCGTCCGGGGGGTCTCAGCCGCGGAGGCTCGGGTGCGCCGGCACGGTCCAGCCTCTCCCGGCGGGCTCCGCTCGGCTCGGACGTTCCTCGACGGCGTCCGGCGATCTGAGCCGCGGCGGCTCGAGTGCGCCGGCACGGTCCAACCGCTCCCGGCGGGTTCCGCTCGGCTCGGACGCTCCTGGGCGGAGTCGGGCGATCTGAGCCGCGGCGGCACGGTCCAGCCTCTCCAGGCGGACTCAGCTCGGCTCGGACGTCCCGCGGAAGTGGCCAAGTGCCGCTCTTGTGGCTGCTCCGCTGCGCCGGCACTGTGTACCCGGCTCCGAGCGTCTCCGGGGGGGGGGGGGGGGGGGAAGAGGGGGGGGGGGGAGTAAGGCGGGGGGGGAGTAAGGGGGGGGGGGAAGAGGGGGGGGGGAGTAAGGCGGGGGGGGAGTAAGGGGGGGGAGGGGGGGGGAAGAGGGGGGGGGGAAGTAAGGCGGGGGGGAGTAAGGGGGGGGGGGGAGTAAGGCGGGGGGGGGGGGGGGGGGGGGCAGGGCGTCGGCGGCTAGGCGTCGCTGCCCATGCGGCTCGGCTAGGTCGGAACGGCCTACCCGGCTCCGAGCGGGCCGTGGTGCTCGGCGGCGGCGGGTAGGGGTCGCTGCCTATGCGGCTCGGCTAGGTCGGCACGGTCTACCCGGCTCCGAGCGGGCCGTGGTGCTCGGCGGCGGCTGCTAGGGGTCGCTGCCTATGCGGCTCGGCTAGGTCGGCACGGTCTACCCGGCTCCGAGCGGGCCGTGGTGCTCGGCGGCGGCGGCTAGGGGTCGCTGCCTATGCGGCTCGGCTAGGTCGGCACGGTCTACCCTGCTCCGTGCGTGCGCGAGGGCTCGGCGGCGGTCGCTAGGTGTCGCTGCACGTCTGCCAGCCCGTCCGTCAGCGACCTCTAGCGTCCGCGGCGGAGCAGGGTAGACCGTGCCGACGTGAGCCGGCCGCCGCTCAGCGACCCCTGGCCGCCGCCGCATGAGCTTCGGTCCGCTCGGAGCCGGGTAGACCGTGCCGACCAACTCGAGCCGGACGTGCAGCGACCGCTGGCCAGCGCGGAGGCTCGTGTGCGCCGGCACGGTCCAGCCTCTCCCGGCGGGCTCCGTTCGGTTCGGACGTTCCTCGGTGGTGTCCGGGGGGTCTCAGCCGCGGCGGAAGAGTGCGCCGGCACTGCACAGCCCCTCCCTGCGGGCTCCGCTCGGCACGGACTTTCCTCGTCGGCGTCCGGCGATCTGAGCCGCGGCGGCTCGAGTGCGCCGGCACGGTCCAACCGCTCCCGGCGGGTTCCGCTCGGCTCGGACGCTCCTCGGCGGAGTCGGGCGATCTGAGCCGCGGCGGCACGGTCCAGCCTCTCCAGGCGGACTCAGCTCGGCTCGGACGTTCCGCGGAAGTGGCCAAGTGCCGCTCTTGTGGCTGCTCCGCTGCGCCGGCACTGTGTACCCGGCTCCGAGCGTCTCCGGGGGGGGGGGGGGGGGAGGGGGTGAGGAGGGGGGGGGGGCGGAAGAGGGGGGCGGGGGGGGGGCGGAAGAGGGGGGCGGGGGGGGGGGCGGAAGAGGGGGGGGGGGGGGCACGGCGTCGGCGGCTAGGCGTCGCTGCCCATGCGGCTCGGCTAGGTCGGCACGGTCTACCCGGCTCCGAGCGGTCCGTGGTGCTCGGCGGCGGCGGCTAGGCGTCGCTGCCCATGCGGCTCGGCTAGGTCGGCACGGTCTACCCGGCTCCGAGCGGGCCGTGGTGCTCGGCGGCGGAGGCTAGGCGTCGCTGCCCATGCGGCTCGACTAGGTCGGCACGGTCTACCCGGCTACGAGCGGGCCGTGGTGCTCGGCGGCGGCGGCTAGGGGTCGCTGCCCATGCGGCTCGGCTAGGTCGGCACGGTCTACCCGGCTCCGAGCGGGCCGTGGTGCTCGGCGGCGGCGGCTAGGCGTCGCTGCCCATGCGGCTCGGCTAGGTCGGCACGGTCTACCCGGCTCCGAGCGGGCCGTGGCGCTCGGCGGCGGCTGCTAGAGGTCGCTGCCTATGCGGCTCGACTAGGTCGGCACGGTCTACCCGGCTCCGAGCGGGCCGTGGCGCTCGGCGGCGGCTGCTAGAGGTCGCTGCCTATGCGGCTCGACTAGGTCGGCACGGTCTACCCGGCTCCGAGCGGGCCGTGGTGCTCGGCGGCGGCGTCTAGGGGTCGCTGCCTAAGCCGCTCGACTAGGTCGGCACGGTCTACCCGGCTCCGAGCGAGCCGTGGTGCTCGGCGGCGGCGGCTAGGGGTCGCTGCCTATGCGGCTCGACTAGGTCGGCACGGTCTACCCGGCTCCGAGCGGGCCGTGGTGCTCGGCGGCGGCGGGTAGGGGTCGCTGCCTATGCGGCTCGTCTAGGTCGGCACGGTCTACCCGGCTCCGAGCAGGCCGTGGTGCTCGGCGGCGGCGGCTAGGGGTCGCTGCCCATGCGGCTCGACTAGGTCGGCACGGTCTACCCGGCTCCGAGCGGGCCGTGGTGCTCGGCGGCGGCTGCTAGAGGTCGCTGCCTAAGCGTCTCGACTAGGTCGGCACGGTCTACCCGGCTCCGAGCGGGCCGTGGTGCTCGGCGGCGGCGGCTAGGGGTCGCTGCCCGTGCGGCTTGCGTGTAGCTGCCAGGTCTACCCGCTTTCGGCTAGGCTTTGCCGCCCTGTGAGATGGGGGGCGCTAAAGCTCCGGAGCTTGCTGGGGGGTCGCTGTAGTTTCTTACCTACCGTTACGTCGACGTAGAGCGCCGCTTACCCTCGGCGCCGCTGCCGGTAGTCGGCGTCGTTCTTTTCCGAAGCAGTTTTTTCTTATGCCTTCCGTTTTCGTCTGCAGGAGCGAGCGCGTGCTCGTCTCCAGAGGCGGCAACGAGCGGGCGCAGGCGAGCGCGGTTGACCGCCGGGCTGTGGATTTTTTCGGTTGCGGCTTTCTGGTGCGCCGCTTGTTTCGCTCGGTCCGGTGGCCTCCGTCGGTCGGATGTTCGCTGCCCGTGTCGCAGTTCGGCCCCGGACTCTGGCGTTCGCTCGTTCCGCGAGCGGGGAACCCGCCAAAATCGGGGCGAAAGGCGAGAGAGTGAGCGTGGGCAGGCGTCTCCCCGCGCCGCGCTGCCATGGGAAGAGCCCCGAGGAGGGAGGAAGGAAGGCAGACAGAGACAGTCAGAGGGAAGAAAAGGGCGCGGGCCGGCGTGCCGGGCGGCCGGCAGTCGGACGCAGAAGGGCCGGGGGCGTCCCCGGCGGGTCCCGCCGTCACGAGGGAAGGAGAAGGGGGACCCGGAGCTCGCTTGTCGCGGCGGCGGCGCCGCGTTCTCCCTTTTGCACCGCTCTCACTCGCACGCGGGAGCCCCGACCCGATCCACCGTGGCGCTCCTCGGGCGCGTCGGAGAGGCTTCCCGGCGGGCCGGCTCAATCCCGCTCCCCGTGTCGTTCGGGGCGGCGTGGGGCGGGCCGGTGTTCAGGCAAGGGCGAGCACCTCTCGGCGGACGTTGCCCACGCACACCCACACGCACGTGCGCGTGCGGTCTTTCCGCCGCGCCCGGGTGGAAGGGCTCGTGCCTTCCCCCACCGTCCCTCCTCTTCTACCTCACCGCACCCTTACCCCTCCCGTACCCTCCCTGCTCCCCCCCTTCTTTCCGTCGATCGATGAGGCCATTCGGGTCGCGTCGGTGAGGGCCCCCGGCGGGCCGGCGCTTCTGCGTTCCCCGTCCCGGGGAAGCCGCTGCGGCGTCCGGTGTTCAGGCACGGGCGGTCTCCTCTCCGGTTCGCTTCCCGTCGTACGCGAGGTGAGGCGCTCTCCGGCTCGCTCCGAGAGCGGCCGAGAGCTCGCCCGACCGAGCCCGGCAGTGTGACGGCCGAGCGGCCCCGCGAGCCGCAGGAGTTACCCAGTGAGTCGTGAGCGAGGCGCCGGCGCCGACCCCTGTTCGGGACCCGGCGAGTGTCGGCCGCGAGCAGCAAGGCGGCGGGGTGTCAAACGAGGGAAACCGTCCGTTCGGGGAAGCGAGGCGAGGGGCTAGAAAGTTAAGGGCCGGGGGCGTCCGCCGGCCTCCCCTCCGCCCTTCGGGCCGCCGGGGTCCGCGTGCGTGGGGTTTCCTTCCGACGTCCCCGCCCGCTGCGGAGCGTGCCGCCTCGGGAAAGGGTCTCCGGTGTTGGGGCGGCGTCCGCCTCGAGGTCGCCTTCTCCTCTAGCGCGTCCGCCAGTCTCGGGCGGCGGGGTTCCGTTTCCCGCTCGCCCGCCGGTCCCGGAGGGCGGGTCAGCCCCGGCCGGTGCCGCCGTGCC
>NC_140690.1:7900000-7902500 GCF_054131305.1 Coturnix japonica | reverse complement strand
TCCGGCGATCTGAGCCGCGGCGGCTCGAGTGCGCCGGCACGGTCCAACCGCTCCCGGCGGACTCAGCTCGGCTCGGACGCTCCTCGGCGGAGTCGGGCGATCTGAGCCGCGGCGGCACGGTCCAGCCTCTCCAGGCGGACTCAGCTCGGCTCGGACGTTCCGCGGAAGTGGCCAAGTGCCGCTCTTGTGGCTGCTCCGCTGCGCCGGCACAGTGAACCCGGCTCCGAGCGTCTCCTGGGGGGGGGGGGGGGAAGGAGGGGGGGGGCACGGCTTCGGCGGCTAGGCGTCGCTGCCCATGCGGCTCGACTAGGTCGGCACGGTCTACCCGGCTCCGAGCGGGCCGTGGTGCTCGGCGGCGGCGGCTAGGGGTCGCTGCCTATGCGGCTCGACTAGGTCGGCACGGTCTACCCGGCTCCGAGCGGGCCGTAGTGCTCGGCGGCGTCTGCTAGAGGTCGCTGCCTATGCGGCTCGACTAGGTCGGCACGGTCTACCCGGCTCCGAGCGGGCCGTGATGCTCGGCGGCGGCGGCTAGGCGTCGCTGCCCATGCGGCTCGACTAGGTCGGCACGGTCTACCCGGCTCCGAGCGGGCCGTGGTGCTCGGCGGCGGCGGCTAGGGGTCGCTGCCTATGCGGCTCGGCTAGGTCGGCACGGTCTACCCGGCTCCGAGCGGGCCGTGGTGCTCGGCGGCGGCGGCTAGGGGTCGCTGCCTATGCGGCTCGGCTAGGTCGGCACGGTCTACCCGGCTCCGAGCGGGCCGTGGTGCTCGGCGGCGGCGGCTAGGGGTCGCTGCCTATGCGGCTCGGCTAGGTCGGCACGGTCTACCCGGCTCCGAGTGGGCCGTGGTGCTCGGCGGCGGCGTCTAGGGGTCGCTGCCTATGCGGCTCGGCTAGGTCGGCACGGTCTACCCGGCTCCGAGCGGGCCGTGGTGCTCGGCGGCGGCGGCTAGGGGTCGCTGCCTATGCGGCTCGACTAGGTCGGCACGGTCTACCCGGCTCCGAGCGGGCCGTGGTGCTCGGCGGCGGCGGCTAGGGGTCGCTGCCTATGCGCCTCGACTAGGTCGGCACGGTCTACCCGGCTCCGAGCGGGCCGTGGTGCTCGTCGGCGGCGGCTAGGGGTCGCTGCCCGTGCGGCTTGCGTGTAGCTGCCAGGTCTACCCGCTTTCGGCTAGGCTTTGCCGCCCTGTGAGATGGGGGGCGCTAATGCTCCGGAGCTTGCTAGGGGGTCGCTGTTGTTTCTTACCTACCGTTACGTCGACGTAGAGCGCCGCTTACCCTCGGCGCCGCTGCCGGTAGTCGGCGCCGTTCTTTTCCGAAGCAGTTTTTTCTTACGCCTTCCTTTTTCGTCTGCAGGAGCGAGCGCGTGCTCGTCTCCAGAGGCGGCAACGAGCGGGCGCAGGCGAGCGCGGTTGACCGCCGGGCTGTGGATTTTTTCGGTTGCGGCTTTCTGGTGCGCCGCTTGTTTCGCTCGGTCCGGTGGCCTCCGTCGGTCGGATGTTCGCTGCCCGTGTCGCAGTTCGGCCCCGGACTCTGGCGTTCGCTCGTTCCGCGAGCGGGGAACCCGCCAAAATCGGGGCGAAAGGCGAGAGAGAGTGAGCGTGGGCAGGCGTCTCCCCGCGCCGCTCTGCCATGGGAAGAGCCCCGAGGAGGGAGGAAGGAAGGCAGACAGAGACAGGCAGAGGGAAGAAAAGGGCGCGGGCCGGCGTGCCGGGCGGCCGGCAGTCGGACGCAGAAGGGCCGGGGGCGTCCCCGGCGGGTCCCGCCGTCACGAGGGAAGGAGAAGGGGGACCCGGAGCTCGCTTGTCGCGGCGGCGGCGCCGCGTTCTCCCTTTCGCACCGCTCTCACTCGCACGCGGGAGCCCCGACCCGATCCACCGTGGCGCTCCTCGGGCGCGTCGGAGAGGCTTCCCGGCGGGCCGGCTCAATCCCGCTCCCCGTGTCGTTCGGGGCGGCGTGGGGCGGGCCGATGTTCAGGCAAGGGCGAGCACCTCTCGGCGGACGTTGCCCACGCACACCCACACGCACGTGCGCGTGCGGTCTTTCCGCCGCGCCCGGGTGGAAGGGCTCGTGCCTTCCCCCACCGTCCCTCCTCCTCTACCTCACCGCACCCTTACCCCTCCCGTCCCCTCCCTGCTCCCCCCTTCTTTCCGTCGATCGATGAGGCCATTCGGGTCGCGTCGGTGAGGGCCCCCGGCGGGCCGGCGCCTCTGCGTTCCCCGTCCCGGGGAAGCCGCTGCGGCGTCCGGTGTTCAGGCACGGGCGGTCTCCTCTCCGGTTCGCTTCCCGTCGTACGCGAGGTGAGGCGCTCTCCGGCTCGCTCCGAGAGCGGCCGAGAGCTCGCCCGACCGAGCCCGGCAGTGTGACGGCCGAGCGGCCCCGCGAGCCGCAGGAGTACCCAGTGAGTCGTGAGCGAGGCGCCGGCGCCGACCCCTGTTCGGGACCCGGCGAGTGCCGGCCGCGAGCAGCAAGGCGGCGGGGTGTCAAACGAGGGAAACCGTCCGTT
>NC_140690.1:7885000-7887500 GCF_054131305.1 Coturnix japonica | reverse complement strand
GCGGCTCGAGTGCGCCGGCACTGCACAGCCCCTCCCTGCGGGCTCCGCTCGGCACGGACTTTCCTCGTCGGCGTCCGGCGATCTGAGCCGCGGCGGCTCGAGTGCGCCGGCACGGTCCAACCGCTCCCGGCGGGTTCCGCTCGGCTCGGACGCTCCTGGGCGGAGTCGGGCGATCTGAGCCGCGGCGGCTCGAGTGCGCCGGCACGGTCCAACCGCTCCCGGCGGGTTCCGCTCGGCTCGGACGCTCCTGGGCGGAGTCGGGCGATCTGAGCCGCGGCGGCTCGAGTGCGCCGGCACGGTCCAACCGCTCTCGGCGGGCTCGGCTCGGCTCGGACGTTCCGCGGCGGCGTCCGGGGGGTCTCAGCCGCGGAGGCTCGGGTGCGCCGGCACGGTCCAGCCTCTCCCGGCGGGCTCCGCTCGGCTCGGACGTTCCTCGGCGGCGTCCGGCGATCTGAGCCGCGGCGGCTCGAGTGCGCCGGCACGGTCCAACCGCTCCCGGCGGGTTCCGCTCGGCTCGGACGCTCCTGGGCGGAGTCGGGCGATCTGAGCCGCGGCGGCACGGTCCAGCCTCTCCAGGCGGACTCAGCTCGGCTCGGACGTTCCGCGGAAGTGGCCAAGTGCCGCTCTTGTGGCTGCTCCGCTGCGCCGGCACTGTGTACCCGGCTCCGAGCGTCTCCGGGGGGGGGGGGGGGAAGGGGGGGGGGGAGTAATGGGGCGGGGAGTAAGGGGGGGGGGGAAGGGGGGGGTGGTAGGGGGGGGGTGGGGGGCACGGCGTCGGCGGCTAGGCGTCGCTGCCCATGCGGCTCGGCTAGGTCGGCACGGTCTACCCGGCTCCGAGCGGGCCGTGGTGCTCGGCGTCGGCGGCTAGGCGTCGCTGCCCGTGCGGCTCGGCTAGGTCGGCACGGTCTACCCGGCTCCGAGCGGGCCGTGGTGCTCGGCGGCGGCGGCTAGACGTCGCTGCCTATGGGGCTCGACTAGGTCGGCACGGTCTACCCGGCTCCGAACGGGCCGTGGTGCTCGGCGGCGGCGGCTAGGTGTCGCTGCCCGTGCGGCTCGGCTAGGTCGGCACGGTCTACCCGGATCCGAGCGGGCCGTGGTGCTCGGCGGCGGCGGCTAGAGGTCGCTGCCTATGGGGCTCGACTAGGTCGGCACGGTCTACCCGGCTCCGAGCGGGCCGTGGTGCTCGGCGGCGGCGGCTAGGCGTCGCTGCCTATGCGGCTCGGCTAGGTCGGCACGGTCTACCCGGCTCCGAGCGGGCCGTGGTGCTCGGCGGCGGCGGCTAGAGGTCGCTGCCTATGCGTCTCGACTAGGTCGGCACGGTCTACCCGGCTCCGAGCGGGCCGTGGTGCTCGGCGGCGGCGGCTAGGGGTCGCTGCCTATGCGGCTCGGCTAGGTCGGCACGGTCTACCTGGCTCCGAGCGGGCCGTGGTGCTCGGCGGCGGCGGCTAGGGGTCGCTGCCCGTGCGCCTCGGCTAGGTCGGCACGGTCTACCCGGCTCCGAGCGGGCCGTGGTGCTCGGCGGCGGCGGCTAGGGGTCGCTGCCCATGCGGCTCGACTAGGTCGGCAAGGTCTACCCGGCTCCGAGCGGGCCGTGGTGCTCGGCGGCGGCGGGTAGGGGTCGCTGCCTATGCGGCTCGTCTAGGTCGGCACGGTCTACCCGGCTCCGAGCGGGCCGTGGTGCTCGGCGGCGGGGGCTAGGGGTCGCTGCCCGTGCGGCTTGCGTGTAGCTGCCAGGTCTACCCGCTTTCGGCTAGGCTTTGCCGCCCTGTGAGATGGGGGGCGCTAAAGCTCCGGAGCTTGCTAGGGGGTCGCTGTTGTTTCTTTCCTACCGTTACGTCGACGTAGAGCGCCGCTTACCTTCGGCGCCGCTGCCGGTAGTCGGCGCCGTTCTTTTCCGAAGCAGTTTTTTCTTACGCCTTCCTTTTTCGTCTGCAGGAGCGAGCGCGTGCTCGTCTCCAGAGGCGGCAACAAGCGGGCGCAGGCGAGCGCGGTTGACCGCCGGGCTGTGGAGTTTTTCGGTTGCGGCTTTCTGGTGCGCCGCTTGTTTCGCTCGGTCCGGTGGCCTCCGTCGGTCGGATGTTCGCTGCCCGTGTCGCAGTTCGGCCCCGGACTCTGGCGTTCGCTCGTTCCGCGAGCGGGGAACCCTTCAAAATCGGGGCGAAAGGCGAGAGAGTGAGCGTGGGCAGGCGTCTCCCCGCGCCGCGCTGCCATGGGAAGAGCCCCGAGGAGGGAGGAAGGAAGGCAGACAGGCAGAGGGAAGAAAAGGGCGCGGGCCGGCGTGCCGGGCGGCCGGCAGTCGGACGCAGAAGGGCCGGGGGCATCCCCGGCGGGTCCCGCCGTCACGAGGGAAGGAGAAGGGGGACCCGGAGCTCGCTTGTAGCGGCGGCGGCGCCGCGTTCTCCCTTTCGCACCGCTCTCACTCGCACGCGGGAGCCCCGACCCGATCCACCGTGGCGCTCCTCGGGCGCGTCGGAGAGGCTTCCCGGCGGGCCGGCTCAAT
>NC_140690.1:7870000-7872500 GCF_054131305.1 Coturnix japonica | reverse complement strand
TGGTCGTTCCGCGGCTGCGGCCGAGTGGCGTCTCCGTGGCGCCTCCGGTGCTCCGGCACGGTCTACCCGGCTCCGAGCGGGCCGTGGTGCTCGGCGGCGGCTGCTAGATGTCGCTGCCTATGCGGCTCGACTAGGTCGGCACGGTCTACCCTGCTCCGTGCGTGCGCGAGGGCTCGGCGGCGGTCGCTAGGTGTCGCTGCACGTCTGCCAGCCCGTCCGTCAGCGACCTCTAGCGTCCGCGGCGGAGCAGGGTAGACCGTGCCGACGTGAGCCGGCCGCCGCTCAGCGACCCCTGGCCGCCGCCGCATGAGCTTCGGTCCGCTCGGAGCCGGGTAGACCGTGCCGACCAACTCGAGCCGGACGTGCAGCGACCGCTGGCCAGCGCGGAGGCTCGTGTGCGCCGGCACGGTCCAGCCTCTCCCGGCGGGCTCCGTTCGGTTCGGACGTTCCTCGGTGGTGTCCGGGGGGTCTCAGCCGCGGCGGCTCGAGTGCGCCGGCACTGCACAGCCCCTCCCTGCGGGCTCCGCTCGGCACGGACTTTCCTCGTCGGCGTCCGGCGATCTGAGTCGCGGCGGCTCGAGTGCGCCGGCACGGTCCAACCGCTCCCGGCGGGTTCCGCTCGGCTCGGACGCTCCTGGGCGGAGTCGGGCGATCTGAGCCGCGGCGGCTCGAGTGCGCCGGCACGGTCCAACCGCTCTCGGCGGGCTCGGCTCGGCTCGGACGTTCCGCGGCGGCGTCCGGGGGGTCTCAGCCGCGGAGGCTCGAGTGCGCCGGCACGGTCCAGCCTCTCCCGGTGGGCTCCGCTCGGCTCGGACATTCCTCGGCGGCGTCCGGCGATCTGAGCCGCGGCGGCTCGAGTGCGCCGGCACGGTCCAACCGCTCCCGGCGGACTCAGCTCGGCTCGGACGCTCCTGGGCGGAGTCGGGCGATCTGAGCCGCGGCGGCACGGTCCAGCCTCTCCAGGCGGACTCAGCTCGGCTCGGACGTTCCGCGGAAGTGGCCAAGTGCCGCTCTTGTGGCTGCTCCGCTGCGCCGGCACAGTGAACCCGGCTCCGAGCGTCTCCTGGGGGGGGGGGGGGGAAGGGGGGGGGGGGCACGGCTTCGGCGGCTAGGCGTCGCTGCCCATGCGGCTCGACTAGGTCGGCACGGTCTACCCGGCTCCGAGCGGGCCGTGGTGCTCGGCGGCGGCGGCTAGGGGTCGCTGCCTATGCGGCTCGACTAGGTCGGCACGGTCTACCCGGCTCCGAGCGGGCCGTGGTGCTCGGCGGCGTCTGCTAGAGGTCGCTGCCTATGCGGCTCGACTAGGTCGGCACGGTCTACCCGGCTCCGAGCGGGCCGTGGTGCTCGGCGGCGGCGGCTAGGCGTCGCTGCCCATGCGGCTCGACTAGGTCGGCACGGTCTACCCGGCTCCGAGCGGGCCGTGGTGCTCGGCGGCGGCGGCTAGGGGTCGCTGCCTATGCGGCTCGGCTAGGTCGGCACGGTCTACCCGGCTCCGAGCGGGCCGTGGTGCTCGGCGGCGGCGGCTAGGGGTCGCTGCCTATGCGGCTCGGCTAGGTCGGCACGGTCTACCCGGCTCCGAGCGGGCCGTGGTGCTCGGCGGCGGCGGCTAGGGGTCGCTGCCTATGCGGCTCGGCTAGGTCGGCACGGTCTACCCGGCTCCGAGCGGGCCGTGGTGCTCGGCGGCGGCGGCTAGGGGTCGCTGCCTATGCGCCTCGACTAGGTCGGCACGGTCTACCCGGCTCCGAGCGGGCCGTGGTGCTCGGCGGCGGCGGCTAGGGGTCGCTGCCCGTGCGGCTTGCGTGTAGCTGCCAGGTCTACCCGCTTTCGGCTAGGCTTTGCCGCCCTGTGAGATGGGGGGCGCTAATGCTCCGGAGCTTGCTAGGGGGTCGCTGTTGTTTCTTACCTACCGTTACGTCGACGTAGAGCGCCGCTTACCCTCGGCGCCGCTGCCGGTAGTCGGCGCCGTTCTTTTCCGAAGCAGTTTTTTCTTACGCCTTCCTTTTTCGTCTGCAGGAGCGAGCGCGTGCTCGTCTCCAGAGGCGGCAACGAGCGGGCGCAGGCGAGCGCGGTTGACCGCCGGGCTGTGGATTTCTTCGGTTGCGGCTTTCTGGTGCGCCGCTTGTTTCGCTCGGTCCGGTGGCCTCCGTCGGTCGGATGTTCGCTGCCCGTGTCGCAGTTCGGCCCCGGACTCTGGCGTTCGCTCGTTCCGCGAGCGGGGAACCCGCCAAAATCGGGGCGAAAGGCGAGAGAGAGTGAGCGTGGGCAGGCGTCTCCCCGCGCCGCTCTGCCATGGGAAGAGCCCCGAGGAGGGAGGAAGGAAGGCAGACAGAGACAGGCAGAGGGAAGAAAAGGGCGCGGGCCGGCGTGCCGGGCGGCCGGCAGTCGGACGCAGAAGGGCCGGGGGCGTCCCCGGCGGGTCCCGCCGTCACGAGGGAAGGAGAAGGGGGACCCGGAGCTCGCTTGTCGCGGCGGCGGCGCCGTGTTCTCCCTTTCGCACCGC
>NC_140690.1:7855000-7857500 GCF_054131305.1 Coturnix japonica | reverse complement strand
CGACCCGGCGAACAGCGGCCGGCTCATACGTGCACCCTGGTCGTTCCGCGGCTGCGGCCGAGTGGCGTCTCCGTGGCGCCTCCGGTGCTCCGGCACGGTCTACCCGGCTCCGAGCGGGCCGTGGTGCTCGGCGGCGGCTGCTAGATGTCGCTGCCTATGCGGCTCGACTAGGTCGGCACGGTCTACCCTGCTCCGTGCGTGCGCGAGGGCTCGGCGGCGGTCGCTAGGTGTCGCTGCACGTCTGCCAGCCCGTCCGTCAGCGACCTCTAGCGTCCGCGGCGGAGCAGGGTAGACCGTTCCGACGTGAGCCGGCCGCCGCTCAGCGACCCCTGGCCGCCGCCGCATGAGCTTCGGTCCGCTCGGAGCCGGGTAGACCGTGCCGACCAACTCGAGCCGGACGTGCAGCGACCGCTGGCCAGCGCGGAGGCTCGTGTGCGCCGGCACGGTCCAGCCTCTCCCGGCGGGCTCCGTTCGGTTCGGACGTTCCTCGGTGGTGTCCGGGGGGTCTCAGCCGCGGCGGCTCGAGTGCGCCGGCACTGCACAGCCCCTCCCTGCGGGCTCCGCTCGGCACGGACTTTCCTCGTCGGCGTCCGGCGATCTGAGTCGCGGCGGCTCGAGTGCGCCGGCACGGTCCAACCGCTCCCGGCGGGTTCCGCTCGGCTCGGACGCTCCTGGGCGGAGTCGGGCGATCTGAGCCGCGGCGGCTCGAGTGCGCCGGCACGGTCCAACCGCTCTCGGCGGGCTCGGCTCGGCTCGGACGTTCCGCGGCGGCGTCCGGGGGGTCTCAGCCGCGGAGGCTCAAGTGCGCCGGCACGGTCCAGCCTCTCCCGGTGGGCTCCGCTCGGCTCGGACGTTCCTCGGCGGCGTCCGGCGATCTGAGCCGCGGCGGCTCGAGTGCGCCGGCACGGTCCAACCGCTCCCGGCGGACTCAGCTCGGCTCGGACGCTCCTCGGCGGAGTCGGGCGATCTGAGCCGCGGCGGCACGGTCCAGCCTCTCCAGGCGGACTCAGCTCGGCTCGGACGTTCCGCGGAAGTGGCCAAGTGCCGCTCTTGTGGCTGCTCCGCTGCGCCGGCACAGTGAACCCGGCTCCGAGCGTCTCCTGGGGGGGGGGGGGGGAAGGAGGGGGGGGGCACGGCTTCGGCGGCTAGGCGTCGCTGCCCATGCGGCTCGACTAGGTCGGCACGGTCTACCCGGCTCCGAGCGGGCCGTGGTGCTCGGCGGCGGCGGCTAGGGGTCGCTGCCTATGCGGCTCGACTAGGTCGGCACGGTCTACCCGGCTCCGAGCGGGCCGTGGTGCTCGGCGGCGTCTGCTAGAGGTCGCTGCCTATGCGGCTCGACTAGGTCGGCACGGTCTACCCGGCTCCGAGCGGGCCGTGATGCTCGGCGGCGGCGGCTAGGCGTCGCTGCCCATGCGGCTCGACTAGGTCGGCACGGTCTACCCGGCTCCGAGCGGGCCGTGGTGCTCGGCGGCGGCGGCTAGGGGTCGCTGCCTATGCGGCTCGGCTAGGTCGGCACGGTCTACCCGGCTCCGAGCGGGCCGTGGTGCTTGGCGGCGGCGGCTAGGGGTCGCTGCCTATGCGGCTCGGCTAGGTCGGCACGGTCTACCCGGCTCCGAGCGGGCCGTGGTGCTCGGCGGCGGCGGCTAGGGGTCGCTGCCTATGCGGCTCGGCTAGGTCGGCACGGTCTACCCGGCTCCGAGCGGGCCGTGGTGCTCGGCGGCGGCGTCTAGGGGTCGCTGCCTATGCGGCTCGGCTAGGTCGGCACGGTCTACCCGGCTCCGAGCGGGCCGTGGTGCTCGGCGGCGGCGGCTAGGGGTCGCTGCCTATGCGGCTCGACTAGGTCGGCACGGTCTACCCGGCTCCGAGCGGGCCGTGGTGCTCGGCGGCGGCGGCTAGGGGTCGCTGCCTATGCGGCTCGACTAGGTCGGCACGGTCTACCCGGCTCCGAGCGGGCCGTGGTGCTCGGCGGCGGCGGCTAGGGGTCACTGCCTATGCGGCTCGGCTAGGTCGGCACGGTCTACCCGGCTCCGAGCGGGCCGTGGTGCTCGGCGGCGGCGGCTAGGGGTCGCTGCCTATGCGGCTCGACTTGGTCGGCACGGTCTACCCGGCTCCGAGCGGGCCGTGGTGCTCGGCGGCGGCGGCTAGGGGTCGCTGCCTATGCGGCTCGACTAGGTCGGCACGGTCTACCCGGCTCCGAGCGGGCCGTGGTGCTCGGCGGCGGCGGCTAGGGGTCGCTGCCTATGCGCCTCGACTAGGTCGGCACGGTCTACCCGGCTCCGAGCGGGCCGTGGTGCTCGGCGGCGGCGGCTAGGGGTCGCTGCCCGTGCGGCTTGCGTGTAGCTGCCAGGTCTACCCGCTTTCGGCTAGGCTTTGCCGCCCTGTGAGATGGGGGGCGCTAATGCTCCGGAGCTTGCTAGGGGGTCGCTGTTGTTTCTTACCTACCGTTACGTCGACGTAGAGCGCCGCTTACCCTCGGCGCCGCTGCCGGTAGTCGGCGCCG
>NC_140690.1:7840000-7842500 GCF_054131305.1 Coturnix japonica | reverse complement strand
CCCAATGGCGGCTCGACTCGGCGACCGGAGCCCGCCAAAACGCCTCGCCACCCCCCCAGCCCCACCGCCACCACCGCCACCACCTCCTCCTCCCGACGAAAATCCCACGTACCGTTCCACCTCATCTGCCGGCTGGGAGAGAGGCTAGGCGCGAACCCCGCGGGGGACGCGGCCGCCTCCCGCCGGCCCACCTCTCGCCGCTGCCGTCTTCCCGCCGCTCTTTCGCCATCCCTCGCCACGCGGCCTGCCCGCATTCCGGATATCTGGCCCGAACGGACCTTGGTGGGCAGGGCCCGCGCACGCGCCCACGCTCTTCCTGCAGAGCCGGGGAGGCGGGGGGGGGCGGGGCGGCTTTTTCAAAATCTAAAAAAGGGGAAAGCAAAGAAGAACCCACGAGAAAAACAAACAAACAAACAAACAAACGGAAAATAATAAAACCGAGAGGGCGCGTGGGGGCACGGACAAACAATCGAACGGACCAAAGTACGAACGAACGGACGAACAAACAAACACGCAGACAAAAGGGAAAAAACCGCGGTGGCGGTGGCGGGACGGCCAGCTTCAAGCAAGGCCGAACCGAGAAGCCCGGGTGCGCCCCGACCCGGCGAACAGCGGACGGCTCATACGTGCACCCTGGTCGTTCCGCGGCTGCGGCCGAGTGGCGTCTCCGTGGCGCCTCCGGTGCTCCGGCACGGTCTACCCGGCTCCGAGCGGGCCGTGGTGCTCGGCGGCGGCTGCTAGATGTCGCTGCCTATGCGGCTCGACTAGGTCGGCACGGTCTACCCTGCTCCGTGCGTGCGCGAGGGCTCGGCGGCGGTCGCTAGGTGTTGCTGCACGTCTGCCAGCCCGTCCGTCAGCGACCTCTAGCGTCCGCGGCGGAGCAGGGTAGACCGTGCCGACGTGAGCCGGCCGCCGCTCAGCGACCCCTGGCCGCCGCCGCATGAGCTTCGGTCCGCTCGGAGCCGGGTAGACCGTGCCGACCAACTCGAGCCGGACGTGCAGCGACCGCTGGCCAGCGCGGAGGCTCGTGTGCGCCGGCACGGTCCAGCCTCTCCCGGCGGGCTCCGTTCGGTTCGGACGTTCCTCGGTGGTGTCCGGGGGGTCTCAGCCGCGGCGGCTCGAGTGCGCCGGCACTGCACAGCCCCTCCCTGCGGGCTCCGCTCGGCACGGACTTTCCTCGTCGGCGTCCGGCGATCTGAGTCGCGGCGGCTCGAGTGCGCCGGCACGGTCCAACCGCTCCCGGCGGGTTCCGCTCGGCTCGGACGCTCCTGGGCGGAGTCGGGCGATCTGAGCCGCGGCGGCTCGAGTGCGCCGGCACGGTCCAACCGCTCTCGGCGGGCTCGGCTCGGCTCGGACGTTCCGCGGCGGCGTCCGGGGGGTCTCAGCCGCGGAGGCTCGAGTGCGCCGGCACGGTCCAGCCTCTCCCGGTGGGCTCCGCTCGGCTCGGACGTTCCTCGGCGGCGTCCGGCGATCTGAGCCGCGGCGGCTCGAGTGCGCCGGCACGGTCCAACCGCTCCCGGCGGACTCAGCTCGGCTCGGACGCTCCTCGGCGGAGTCGGGCGATCTGAGCCGCGGCGGCACGGTCCAGCCTCTCCAGGCGGACTCAGCTCGGCTCGGACGTTCCGCGGAAGTGGCCAAGTGCCGCTCTTGTGGCTGCTCCGCTGCGCCGGCACAGTGAACCCGGCTCCGAGTGTCTCCTGGGGGGGGGGGGGGGAAGGAGGGGGGGGGCACGGCTTCGGCGGCTAGGCGTCGCTGCCCATGCGGCTCGACTAGGTCGGCACGGTCTACCCGGCTCCGAGCAGGCCGTGGTGCTCGGCGGCGGCGGCTAGGGGTCGCTGCCTATGCGGCTCGACTAGGTCGGCACGGTCTACCCGGCTCTGAGCGGGCCGTGGTGCTCGGCGGCGTCTGCTAGAGGTCGCTGCCTATGCGGCTCGACTAGGTCGGCACGGTCTACCCGGCTCCGAGCGGGCCGTGGTGCTCGGCGGCGGCGGCTAGGCGTCGCTGCCCATGCGGCTCGACTAGGTCGGCACGGTCTACCCGGCTCCGAGCGGGCCGTGGTGCTCGGCGGCGGCGGCTAGGGGTCGCTGCCTATGCGGCTCGGCTAGGTCGGCACGGTCTACCCGGCTCCGAGCGGGCCGTGGTGCTCGGCGGCGGCGGCTAGGGGTCGCTGCCTATGCGGCTCGGCTAGGTCGGCACGGTCTACCCGGCTCCGAGCGGGCCGTGGTGCTCGGCGGCGGCGGCTAGGGGTCGCTGCCTATGCGGCTCGGCTAGGTCGGCACGGTCTACCCGGCTCCGAGCGGGCCGTGGTGCTCGGCGGCGGCGTCTAGGGGTCGCTGCCTATGCGGCTCGGTTAGGTCGGCACGGTCTACCCGGCTCCGAGCGGGCCGTGGTGCTCGGCGGCGGCGGCTAGGGGTCGCTGCCTATGCGGCTCGACTAGGTCGGCACGGTCTACCCGGCTCCGAGCGGGCCGTGGTGCTCGGCGGCGGCGGCTAGGGGTCGC
>NC_140690.1:7822500-7827500 GCF_054131305.1 Coturnix japonica | reverse complement strand
TGACTTCTGCCTTCCCTTCCCTTCCCTTCCCTTCCCTTCCCTTCCCTTCCCTTCCCTTCCCTTCCCTTCCCTTCCCTTCCCTTCCCTTCTCTTCTCTTCTCTTCTCTTCTCTTCTCTTCTCTTCTCTTCTCTTCTCTTCTCTTCTCTTCTCTTCTCTTCTCTTCTCTTCTCTTCTCTTCTCTTCTCTTCTCTTCTCTTCTCTTCTCTTCTCTTCTCTTCTCTTCTCTTCTCTTCTCTTCTCTTCTCTTCTCTTCTCTTCTCTTCTCTTTCTCCTCGTCGCCCGCGCGTGAGTAGGCCCGGCCCGGCCTCTGTCACGAAGAAGGGGGTCGCTTGCGTGGCCGGGGAGGGATGGGGGGGGTCCGCGACGGGGTTGCGGGTATGCGGGTAGACCTGGCTGCCGGCCGGCGCCTGATCTTCCCGGCCCCGCGTCCGTCTTCCACCTTCCCCCCCCCCCCCCCCCCCCCCCCCAGTCCACACCGCACGAGCGGGAACCCGACCCGTACCCGACGGCGGCCCGCCTCCGCCTGCCCCCACCCCGGCCCTCGCCCACAACCCGCCCTCTCCCGGACGCATCTCGCCCGACCGGCCCGCGACCGTGTTTTTTTATTTGTTTGTTTGTCTTTGTTTTTTTTGTTTGTTTGGTCGGTCGGTCACTCGCTCGGTTACTTGTTTGGACCCGATTGGCCCGTTTGGTTTTTTTCTTTTCTTTCCTTTTTCCGCCGGGGTGCTCCTGACGGCTCGGCCCAATGGCGGCTCGACTCGGCGACCGGAGCCCGCCAAAACGCCTCGCCACCCCCCAGCCCCACCGCCACCACCTCCTCCTCCCGCCGAAAATCCCACGTACCGTTCCACCTCATCTGCCGGCTGGGAGAGAGGCTAGGCGCGAACCCCGCGGGGGACGCGGCCGCCTCCCGCCGGCCCACCTCTCGCCGCTGCCGTCTTCCCGCCGCTCTTTCGCCATCCCTCGCCACGCGGCCTGCCCGCAGTCCGGATATCCGGCCCGAACGGACCTTGGTGGGCGGGGCCCGCGCACGCGCCCACGCTCTTCCTGCAGAGCCGGGGAGGCGGGGGGGGGGCGGGGCGGCTTTTCCAAAATCTAAAAAAGGGGAAAGCAAAGAAGAACCCACGAGAAAAACAAACAAACAAACAAACAAACGGAAAATAATAAAACCGAGAGGGCGCGTGGGGGCACGGACAAACAATCGAACGGACCAAAGTACGAACGAACGGACGAACAAACAAACACGCAGACAAAAGGGCAAAACCGCGGTGGCGGTGGCGGGACGGCCAGCTTCAAGCAAGGCCGAACCGAGAAGCCCGGGTGCGCCCCGACCCGGCGAACAGCGGCCGGCTCATACGGGCACCCTGGTCGTTCCGCGGCTGCGGCCGAGTGGCGTCTCCGTGGCGCCTCCGGTGCTCCGGCACGGTCTACCCGGCTCCGAGCGGGCCGTGGCGCTCGGCGGCGGCTGCTAGAGGTCGCTGCCTATGCGGCTCGACTAGGTCGGCACGGTCTACCCGGCTCCGAGCGGGCCGCGGTGCTCGGCGGCGGCTGCTAGAGGTCGCTGCCTATTCGGCTCGACTAGGTCGGCACGGTCTACCCGGCTCCGAGCCGGCCGTGGTGCTCGGCGGCGGCTGCTAGAGGTCGCTGCCTATGCGGCTCGACTAGGTCGGCACGGTCTACCCTGCTCCGTGCGTGCGCGAGGGCTCGGCGGCGGTCGCTAGGTGTCGCTGCACGTCTGCCAGCCCGTCCGTCAGCGACCTCTAGCGTCCGCGGCGGAGCAGGGTAGACCGTGCCGACGTGAGCCGGCCGCCGCTCAGCGACCCCTGGCCGCCGCCGCATGAGCTTCGGTCCGCTCGGAGCCGGGTAGACCGTGCCGACCAACTCGAGCCGGACGTGCAGCGACCGCTGGCCAGCGCGGAGGCTCGTGTGCGCCGGCACGGTCCAGCCTCTCCCGGCGGGCTCCGTTCGGTTCGGACGTTCCTCCGTGGTGTCCGGGGGGTCTCAGCCGCGGCGGCTCGAGTGCGCCGGCACTGCACAGCCCCTCCCTGCGGGCTCCGCTCGGCACGGACTTTCCTCGTCGGCGTCCGGCGATCTGAGCCGCGGCGGCTCGAGTGCGCCGGCACGGTCCAACCGCTCCCGGCGGGTTCCGCTCGGCTCGGACGCTCCTGGGCGGAGTCGGGCGATCTGAGCCGCGGCGGCTCGAGTGCGCCGGCACGGTCCAACCGCTCCCGGCGGGTTCCGCTCGGCTCGGACGCTCCTGGGCGGAGTCGGGCGATCTGAGCCGCGGCGGCTCGAGTGCGCCGGCACGGTCCAACCGCTCTCGGCGGGCTCGGCTCGGCTCGGACGTTCCGCGGCGGCGTCCGGGGGGTCTCAGCCGCGGAGGCTCGGGTGCGCCGGCACGGTCCAGCCTCTCCCGGCGGGCTCCGCTCGGCTCGGACGTTCCTCGGCGGCGTCCGGCGATCTGAGCCGCGGCGGCTCGAGTGCGCCGGCACGGTCCAACCGCTCCCGGCGGGTTCCGCTCGGCTCGGACGCTCCTGGGCGGAGTCGGGCGATCTGAGCCGCGGCGGCACGGTCCAGCCTCTCCAGGCGGACTCAGCTCGGCTCGGACGTTCCGCGGAAGTGGCCAAGTGCCGCTCTTGTGGCTGCTCCGCTGCGCCGGCACTGTGTACCCGGCTCCGAGCGTCTCCGGGGGGGGGGGGGGGGAAGGGGGGGGGGGAGTAATGGGGCGGGGAGTAAGGGGGGGGGGGAAGGGGGGGGTGGTAGGGGGGGGGTGGGGGGCACGGCGTCGGCGGCTAGGCGTCGCTGCCCATGCGGCTCGGCTAGGTCGGCACGGTCTACCCGGCTCCGAGCGGGCCGTGGTGCTCGGCGTCGGCGGCTAGGCGTCGCTGCCCGTGCGGCTCGGCTAGGTCGGCACGGTCTACCCGGCTCCGAGCGGGCCGTGGTGCTCGGCGGCGGCGGCTAGAGGTCGCTGCCTATGCGGCTCGACTAGGTCGGCACGGTCTACCCGGCTCCGAGCGGGCCGTGGTGCTCGGCGGCGGCGGCTAGGGGTCGCTGCCCGTGCGGCTCGGCGAGGTCGGCACGGTCTACCCGGCTCCGAGCGGGCCGTGGTGCTCGGCGGCGGCGGCTAGGGGTCGCTGCCTATGCGGCTCGACTAGGTCGGCACGGTCTACCCGGCTCCGAGCGGGCCGTGGTGCTCGGCGGCGGCGGCTAGGGGTCGCTGCCTATGCGCCTCGACTAGGTCGGCACGGTCTACCCGGCTCCGAGCGGGCCGTGGTGCTCGGCGGCGGCGGCTAGGGGTCGCTGCCCGTGCGGCTTGCGTGTAGCTGCCAGGTCTACCCGCTTTCGGCTAGGCTTTGCCGCCCTGTGAGATGGGGGGCGCTAATGCTCCGGAGCTTGCTAGGGGGTCGCTGTTGTTTCTTACCTACCGTTACGTCGACGTAGAGCGCCGCTTACCCTCGGCGCCGCTGCCGGTAGTCGGCGCCGTTCTTTTCCGAAGCAGTTTTTTCTTACGCCTTCCTTTTTCGTCTGCAGGAGCGAGCGCGTGCTCGTCTCCAGAGGCGGCAACGAGCGGGCGCAGGCGAGCGCGGTTGACCGCCGGGCTGTGGATTTTTTCGGTTGCGGCTTTCTGGTGCGCCGCTTGTTTCGCTCGGTCCGGTGGCCTCCGTCGGTCGGATGTTCGCTGCCCGTGTCGCAGTTCGGCCCCGGACTCTGGCGTTCGCTCGTTCCGCGAGCGGGGAACCCGCCAAAATCGGGGCGAAAGGCGAGAGAGAGTGAGCGTGGGCAGGCGTCTCCCCGCGCCGCTCTGCCATGGGAAGAGCCCCGAGGAGGGAGGAAGGAAGGCAGACAGAGACAGGCAGAGGGAAGAAAAGGGCGCGGGCCGGCGTGCCGGGCGGCCGGCAGTCGGACGCAGAAGGGCCGGGGGCGTCCCCGGCGGGTCCCGCCGTCACGAGGGAAGGAGAAGGGGGACCCGGAGCTCGCTTGTCGCGGCGGCGGCGCCGCGTTCTCCCTTTCGCACCGCTCTCACTCGCACGCGGGAGCCCCGACCCGATCCACCGTGGCGCTCCTCGGGCGCGTCGGAGAGGCTTCCCGGCGGGCCGGCTCAATCCCGCTCCCCGTGTCGTTCGGGGCGGCGTGGGGCGGGCCGGTGTTCAGGCAAGGGCGAGCACCTCTCGGCGGACGTTGCCCACGCACACCCACACGCACGTGCGCGTGCGGTCTTTCCGCCGCGCCCGGGTGGAAGGGCTCGTGCCTTCCCCCACCGTCCCTCCTCCTCTACCTCACCGCACCCTTACCCCTCCCGTCCCCTCCCTGCCCCCCCCTTCTTTCCGTCGATCGATGAGGCCATTCGGGTCGTGTCGGTGAGGGCCCCCGGCGGGCCGGCGCCTCTGCGTTCCCCGTCCCGGGGAAGCCGCTGCGGCGTCCGGTGTTCAGGCACGGGCGGTCTCCTCTCCGGTTCGCTTCCCGTCGTACGCGAGGTGAGGCGCTCTCCGGCTCGCTCCGAGAGCGGCCGAGAGCTCGCCCGACCGAGCCCGGCAGTGTGACGGCCGAGCGGCCCCGCGAGCCGCAGGAGTACCCAGTGAGTCGTGAGCGAGGCGCCGGCGCCGACCCCTGTTCGGGACCCGGCGAGTGCCGGCCGCGAGCAGCAAGGCGGCGGGGTGTCAAACGAGGGAAACCGTCCGTTCGGGGAAGCGAGGCGAGGGGCTAGAAAGTTAAGGGCCGGGGGCGTCCGCCGGCCTCCCCTCCGCCCTTCGGGCCGCCGGGGTCCGCGTGCGTGGGGTTTCCTTCCGACGTTCCCGCCCGCTGCGGAGCGTGCCGCCTCGGGAAAGGGTCTCCGGTGTTGGGGCGGCGTCCGCCTCGAGGTCGCCTTCTCCTCTAGCGCGTCCGCCAGTCTCGGGCAGCGGGGTTCCGTTTCCCGCTCGCCCGCCGGTCCCGGAGGGCGGGTCAGCCCCGGCCGGTGCCGCCGTGCCGTGCCGTGCGGCGCGCCCGGCTCCCGCGGCGT
>NC_140690.1:7810000-7812500 GCF_054131305.1 Coturnix japonica | reverse complement strand
CGACCCGACCCGACCCGACCCGACCCGACCCGACCCGACCGCTTCCGCCGTTGACCCACCCCCATCTATTTATTACTTTTATTTTATTTTATTTTATTTTACCGCGACATTTTACGATCTATCTGTACTTTTTCACACCTTCTTCTCTTGTACTTTTCTTTGACTTCTGCCTTCCCTTCCCTTCCCTTCCCTTCCCTTCCCTTCCCTTCCCTTCCCTTCCCTTCCCTTCCCTTCCCTTCCCTTCCCTTCCCTTCCCTTCCCTTCCCTTCCCTTCCCTTCCCTTCTCTTCTCTTCTCTTCTCTTCTCTTCTCTTCTCTTCTCTTCTCTTCTCTTCTCTTCTCTTCTCTTCTCTTCTCTTCTCTTCTCTTCTCTTCTCTTCTCTTCTCTTCTCTTCTCTTCTCTTCCTCTTCTCTTCTCTTCTCTTCTCTTCTCTTCTCTTCTTCTCTTCTCTTTCTTCTCTTCTCTTCTCTTTCTCCTCGTCGCCCGCGCGTGAGTAGGCCCGGCCCGGCCTCTGTCACGAAGAAGGGGGTCGCTTGCGTGGCCGGGGAGGGATGGGGGGGGTCCGCGACGGGGTTGCGGGTATGCGGGTAGACCTGGCTGCCGGCCGGCGCCTGATCTTCCCGGCCCCGCGTCCGTCTTCCACCTTCCCCCCCCCCCCCCCCCAGTCCACACCGCACGAGCGGGAACCCGACCCGTACCCGACGGCGGCCCGCCTCCGCCTGCCCCCACCCCCGGCCCTCGCCCACAACCCGCCCTCTCCCGGACGCATCTCGCCCGACAGGCCCGCGACCGTGTTTTTTTATTTGTTTGTTTGTCTTTGTTTTTTTTTGTTTGTTTGGTCGGTCGGTCACTCGCTCGGTTACTTGTTTGGACCCGATTGGCCCGTTTGGTTTTTTTCTTTTCTTTCCTTTTTCCGCCGGGGTGCTCCTGACGGCTCGGCCCAATGGCGGCTCGACTCGGCGACCGGAGCCCGCCAAAACGCCTCGCCACACCCCAGCCCCACCGCCACCACCTCCTCCTCCCGCCGAAAATCCCACGTACCGTTCCACCTCATCTGCCGGCTGGGAGAGAGGCTAGGCGCGAACCCCGCGGGGGACGCGGCCGCCTCCCGCCGGCCCACCTCTCGCCGCTGCCGTCTTCCCGCCGCTCTTTCGCCATCCCTCGCCACGCGGCCTGCCCGCAGTCCGGATATCCGGCCCGAACGGACCTTGGTGGGCGGGGCCCGCGCACGCGCCCACGCTCTTCCTGCAGAGCCGGGGAGGCGGGGGGGGGGGCGGGGCGGCTTTTCCAAAATCTAAAAAAGGGGAAAGCAAAGAAGAACCCACGAGAAAAACAAACAAACAAACAAACAAACGGAAAATAATAAAACCGAGAGGGCGCGTGGGGGCACGGACAAACAATCGAACGGACCAAAGTACGAACGAACGGACGAACAAACAAACACGCAGACAAAAGGGCAAAACCGCGGTGGCGGTGGCGGGACGGCCAGCTTCAAGCAAGGCCGAACCGAGAAGCCCGGGTGCGCCCCGACCCGGCGAACAGCGGCCGGCTCATACGGGCACCCTGGTCGTTCCGCGGCTGCGGCCGAGTGGCGTCTCCGTGGCGCCTCCGGTGCTCCGGCACGGTCTACCCGGCTCCGAGCGGGCCGTGGTGCTCGGCGGCGGCTGCTAGAGGTCGCTGCCTATGCGGCTCGACTAGGTCGGCACGGTCTACCCGGCTCCGAGCGGGCCGCGGTGCTCGGCGGCGGCTGCTAGAGGTCGCTGCCTATTCGGCTCGACTAGGTCGGCACGGTCTACCCGGCTCCGAGCGGGCCGTGGTGCTCGGCGGCGGCGGCCTAGAGGTCGCTGCCTATGCGGCTCGACTAGGTCGGCACGGTCTACCCGGCTCCGAGCGGGCCGTGGTGCTCGGCAGCGGCGGCTAGGGTCGCTGCCCGTGCGGCTCGGCTAGGTCGGCACGGTCTACCCGGCTCCGAGCGGGCCGTGGTGCTCGGCGGCGGCGGCTAGAGGTCGCTGCCTATGGGGCTCGACTAGGTCGGCACGGTCTACCCGGCTCCGAACGGGCCGTGGTGCTCGACGGCGGCGGCTAGGTGTCGCTGCCCGTGCGGCTCGGCTAGGTCGGCACGGTCTACCCGGCTCCGAGCGGGCCGTGGTGCTCGGCGGCGGCGGCTAGAGGTCGCTGCCTATGCGGCTCGACTAGGTCGGCACGGTCTACCCGGCTCCGAGCGGGCCGTGGTGCTCGGCGGCGGCGGCTAGGGGTCGCTGCCCGTGCGGCTCGGCTAGGTCGGCACGGTCTACCCGGCTCCGAGCGGGCCGTGGTGCTCGGCGGCGGCGGCTAGAGGTCGCTGCCTATGGGGCTCGACTAGGTCGGCACGGTCTACCCGGCTCCGAACGGGCCGTGGTGCTCGGCGGCGGCGGCTAGGTGTCGCTGCCCGTGCGGCTCGGCTAGGTCGGCACGGTCTACCCGGCTCCGAGCGGGCCGTGGTGCTCGGCGGCGGCGGCTA
>NC_140690.1:7792500-7797500 GCF_054131305.1 Coturnix japonica | reverse complement strand
CTCTTCTCTTCTCTTCTCTTCTCTTCTCTTCTCTTCTCTTCTCTTCTCTTCTCTTCTCTTCTCTTCTCTTCTCTTCTCTTCTCTTCTCTTCTCTTCTCTTCTCTTCTCTTCTCTTCTCTTCTCTTTCTCCTCGTCGCCCGCGCGTGAGTAGGCCCGGCCCGGCCTCTGTCACGAAGAAGGGGGTCGCTTGCGTGGCCGGGGAGGGATGGGGGGGTCTGCGACGGGGTTGCGGGTATGCGGGTAGACCTGGCTGCCGGCCGGCGCCTTATCTTCCCGGCCCCGCGTCCGTCTTCCACCTTCCCCCCCCCCCCCCCCCAGTCCACACCGCACGAGCGGGAACCCGACCCGTACCCGACGGCGGCCCGCCTCCGCCTGCCCCCACCCCGGCCCTCGCCCACAACCCGCCCTCTCCCGGACGCATCTCGCCCGACCGGCCCGCGACCGTGTTTTTTTATTTGTTTGTTTGTCTTTGTTTTTTTTTTTTTTTTTTTTGTTTGGTCGGTCGGTCACTCGCTCGGTTATTTGTTTGGACCCGATTGGCCCGTTTGGTTTTTTTCTTTTCTTTCCTTTTTCCGCCGGGGTGCTCCTGACGGCTCGGCCCAATGGCGGCTCGACTCGGCGACCGGAGCCCGCCAAAACGCCTCGCCACCCCCCAGCCCCACCGCCACCACCTCCTCCTCCCGCCGAAAATCCCACGTACCGTTCCACCTCATCTGCCGGCTGGGAGAGAGGCTAGGCGCGAACCCCGCGGGGGACGCGGCCGCCTCCCGCCGGCCCACCTCTCGCCGCTGCCGTCTTCCCGCCGCTCTTTCGCCATCCCTCGCCACGCGGCCTGCCCGCAGTCCGGATATCCGGCCCGAACGGACCTTGGTGGGCGGGGCCCGCGCACGCGCCCACGCTCTTCCTGCAGAGCCGGGGAGGCGGGGGGGGGGCGGGGCGGCTTTTTCAAAATCTAAAAAAGGGGAAAGCAAAGAAGAACCCACGAGAAAAACAAACAAACAAACAAACAAACAAACAAACGGAAAATAATAAAACCGAGAGGGCGCGTGGGGGCACGGACAAACAATCGAACGGACCAAAGTACGAACGAACGGACGAACAAACAAACACGCAGACAAAAGGGCAAAACCGCGGTGGCGGTGGCGGGACGGCCAGCTTCAAGCAAGGCCGAACCGAGAAGCCCGGGTGCGCCCCGACCCGGCGAACAGCGGCCGGCTCATACGTGCACCCTGGTCGTTCCGCGGCTGCGGCCGAGTGGCGGCTCCGTGGCGCCTCCGGTGCTCCGGCACGGTCTACCCGGCTCCGAGCGGGCCGTGGTGCTCGGCGGCGGCTAGGCGTCGCTGCCCATGCGGCTCGACTAGGTCGGCACGGTCTACCCGGCTCCGAGAGGGCCGTGGTGCTCGGCGGCGGCGGCTAGGGGTCGCTGCCCATGCGGCTCGGCTAGGTCGGCACGGTCTACCCGGCTCCGGGCGGGCCGTGGTGCTTGGCGGCGGCGGCTAGGCGTCGCTGCCCATGCGGCTCGGCTAGGTCGGCACGGTCTACCCGGCTCCGAGCGGGCCGTGGTGCTCGGCGTCGGCGGCTAGGCGTCGCTGCCCATGCGGCTCGGCTAGGTCGGCACGGTCTACCCTGCTCCGTGCGTGCGCGAGGGCTCGGCGGCGGTCGCTAGGTGTCGCTGCACGTCTGCCAGCCCGTCCGTCAGCGACCCCTAGCGTCCGCGGCGGAGCAGGGTAGACCGTGCCGACGTGAGCAGGCCGCCGCTCAGCGACCCCTGGCCGCCGCCGCATGAGCTTCGGTCCGCTCGGAGCCGGGTAGACCGTGCCGACCAACTCGAGCCGGACGTGCAGCGACCGCTGGCCAGCGCGGAGGCTCGTGTGCGCCGGCACGGTCCAGCCTCTCCCGGCGGGCTCCGTTCGGTTCTGACGTTCCTCGGTGGTGTCCGGGGGGTCTCAGCCGCGGCGGCTCGAGTGCGCCGGCACTGCACAGCCCCTCCCTGCGGGCTCCGCTCGGCACGGACTTTCCTCGTCGGCGTCCGGCGATCTGAGCCGCGGCGGCTCGAGTGCGCCGGCACGGTCCAACCGCTCCCGGCGGGTTCCGCTCGGCTCGGACGCTCCTGGGCGGAGTCAGGCGATCTGAGCCGCGGCAGATCGAGTGCGCCGGCACGGTCCAACCGCTCTCGGCGGGCTCGGCTCGGCTCGGACGTTCCGCGGCGGCGTCCGGGGGGTCTCAGCCGCGGAGGCTCGGGTGCGCCGGCACGGTCCAGCCTCTCCCGGCGGGTTCCGCTCGGCTCGGACGCTCCTGGGCGGAGTCGGGCGATCTGAGCCGCGGCGGCTCGAGTGCGCCGGCACGGTCCAACCGCTCCCGGCGGGTTCCGCTCGGCTCGGACGCTCCTCGGCGGAGTCGGGCGATCTGAGCCGCGGCGGCACGGTCCAGCCTCTCCAGGCGGACTCAGCTCGGCTCGGACGTTCCGCGGAAGTGGCCAAGTGCCGCTCTTGTGGCTGCTCCGCTGCGCCGGCAATGTGTACCCGGCTCCGAGCGTCTCCGGGAGGTGGGGGGGGGGGGGTAGGGGGGGGGGGTTGGGGGGGGGGGGGGGGAGTAAGGGGGGGGCACGGCGTCGGCGGCTAGGCGTCGCTGCCCATGCGGCTCGACTAGGTCGGCACGGTCTACCCGGCTCCGAGCAAGCCGTGGTGCTCGGCGGCGGCGGCTAGGGGTCGCTGCCTATGCGGCTCGGCTAGGTCGGCACGGTCTACCCGGCTCCGAGCGGGCCGTGGTGCTCGGCGGCGGCGGCTAGGGGTCGCTGCCTATGCGCCTCGACTAGGTCGGCACGGTCTACCCGGCTCCGAGCGGGCCGTGGTGCTCGGCGGCGGCGGCTAGGGGTCGCTGCCTATGCGGCTCGACTAGGTCGGCACGGTCTACCCGGATCGGAGCGGGCCGTGGTGCTCGGCGGCGGCGGCCAGGGGTCGCTGCCTATGCGGCTCGACTAGGTCGGCACGGTCTACCCGGCTCCGAGCGGGCCGTGGTGCTCGGCGGCGGCGGCTAGGGGTCGCTGCCTATGCGCCTCGACTAGGTCGGCACGGTCTACCCGGCTGCGAGCGGGCCATGGTGCACGGCGGCGGCGGCTAGGGGTCGCTGCCTATGCGGCTCGACTAAGTCGGCACGGTCTACCCGGCTCCGAGCGGGCCGTGGTGCTCGGCGGCGGCGGCTAGGGGTCGCTGCCTAAGCGGCTCGACTAGGTCGGCACGGTCTACCCGGCTCCGAGCGGGCCGTGGTGCTCGGCGGCGGCGGCTAGGGGTCGCTGCCTATGCGGCTCGACTAGGTCGGCACGGTCTACCCGGCTCCGAGCGGGCCGTGGTGCTCGGCGGCGGCGGCTAGGGGTCGCTGCCTATGCGGCTCGACTAGGTCGGCACGGTCTACCCGGCTCCGAGCGGGCCGTGGTGCTCGGCGGCGGCGGCTAGGGGTCGCTGCCTATGGGCCTCGACTAAGTCGGCACGGTCTACCCGGCTCCGAGCGGGCCGTGGTGCTCCGCGGCGGCGGCTAGGGGTCGCTGCCTATGCGGCTCGACTAGGTCGGCACGGTCTACCCGGCTCCGAGCGGGCCGTGGTGCTCGGCGGCGGCGGCTAGGGGTCGCTGCCTATGCGGCTCGACTAAGTCGGCACGGTCTACCCGGCTCCGACCGGGCCGTGGTGCTCGGCGGCGGCGGCTAGGGGTCGCTGCCTATGCGGCTCGGCTAGGTCGGCACGGTCTACCCGGCTCCGAGCGGGCCGTGGTGCTCGGCGGCGGCGGCTAGGGGTCGCTGCCTAAGCGGCTCGACTAGGTCGGCACGGTCTACCCGGCTCCGAGCGGGCCGTGGTGCTCGGCGGCGGCGGCTAGGGGTCGCTGCCCGTGCGGCTTGCGTGTAGCTGCCAGGTCTACCCGCTTTCTGCTAGGCTTTGCCGCCCTGTGAGATGGGGGCGCTAAAGCTCCGGAGCTTGCTAGGGGGTCGCTGTTGTTTCTTACCTACCGTTACGTCGACGTAGAGCGCCGCTTACCCTCGGCGCCGCTGCCGGTAGTCGGCGCCGTTCTTTTCCGAAGCTGTTTTTTCTTACGCCTTCCGTTTTCGTCTGCAGGAGCGAGCGCGTGCTCGTCTCCAGAGGCGGCAACGAGTGGGCGCAGGCGAGCGCGGTTGACCGCCGGGCTGTGGAGTTTTTCGGTTGCGGCTTTCTGGTGCGCCGCTTGTTTCGCTCGGTCCGGTGGCCTCCGTCGGTCGGATGTTCGCTGCCCGTGTCGCAGTTCGGCCCCGGACTCTGGCGTTCGCTCGTTCCGCGAGCGGGGAACCCTCCAAAATCGGGGCGAAAGGCGAGAGAGTGAGCGTGGGCAGGCGTCTCCCCGCGCCGCGCTGCCATGGGAAGAGCCCCGAGGACGGAGGAAGGAAGGCAGACAGACAGGCAGAGGGAAGAAAAGGGCGCGGGCCGGCGTGCCGGGCGGCCAGCAGTCGGACGCAGAAGGGCCGGGGGCGTCCCCGGCGGGTCCCGCCGTCACGAGGGAAGGAGAAGGGGGACCCGGAGCTCGCTTGTCGCGGCGGCGGCGCCGCGTTCTCCCTTTCGCACCGCTCTCACTCGCATGCGGGAGCCCCGACCCGATCCACCGTGGCGCTCCTCGGGCGCGTCGGAGAGGCTTCCCGGCGGGCCGGCTCAATCCCGCTCCCCGTGTCGTTCGGGGCGGCGTGGGGCGGGCCGGTGTTCAGGCAAGGGCGAGCACCTCTCGGCGGACGTTGCCCACGCACACCCACACGCACGTGCGCGTGCGGTCTTTCCGCCGCGCCCGGGTGGAAGGGCTCGTGCCTTCCCCCACCGTCCCTCCTCTTCTACCTCACCGCACCCTTACCCCTCCCGTCCCCTCCCTGCTCCCCCCTTTCCGTCGATCGATGAGGCCATTCGGGTCGCGTCGGTGAGGGCCCCCGGCGGGCCGGCGCCTCTGCGTTCCCCGTCCCGGGGAAGCCGCTGCGGCGTCCGGTGTTCAGGCAC